>NC_134491.1:23946573-23959784 GCF_040206685.1 Ascaphus truei | reverse complement strand
TGGGGATATGGAGGAGGAGGGGGGTGGCTGTCTGGGGATATGGAGGATGGGGGGGTGTCTGGGGATATGGAGGATGGGGGGTGTCTGGGGATATGGAGGATGGGGGGTGGGTGTCTGGGGATATGGAGGATGGGGGGTGGGTGTCTGGGGATATGGAGGATGGGGGGTGGGTGTCTGGGGATATGGAGGATGGGGGGGTGGGTGTCTGGGGATATGGAGGATGGGGGGGGTGGGTGTCTGGGGATATGGAGGATGGGGGGGTGGGTGTCTGGGGATATGGAGGAGGGGGGGGGGGTTGTCTGGGGATATGGAGGATGGGGCTGTCTGGGGATATGGAGGAGGGGGGGTGTCTGGGGATAGGGAGGAGGGGGGGGTGTCTGGGGATATGGAGGAGGGTGGGTGTCTGGGGATATGGAGGAGGGTGGGTGGGTGTCTGGGGATATGGAGGAGGGGGGGTGGGTGTCTGGGGATATGGAGGAGGGGGGGGTGGGTGTCTGGGGATATGGAGGAGAGGGGGTGGGTGTCTGGGGATATGGAGGAGGGGGGGTGGGTGTCTGGGGATATGGAGGAGGGGGGGTGGGTGTCTGGGGATATGGAGGAGGGGGGGTGGGTGTCTGGGGATATGGAGGAGGGGGGGTGGGTGTCTGGGGATATGGAGGAGGGGGGGTGGGTGTCTGGGGATATGGAGGAGGGGGGGTGGGTGTCTGGGGATATGGAGGAGGGGGGTGGGTGTCTGGGGATATGGAGGAGGGGGGGGTGGGTGTCTGGGGATATGGAGGAGGGGGGGTGGGTGTCTGGGGATATGGAGGAGGGGGGGTGGGTGTCTGGGGATATGGAGGAGGGGGGATATGGAGGAGGGTGGGTGGGTGGGTGTCTGGGGATATGGAGGAGGGTGGGTGGGTGGGTGTCTGGGGATATGGAGGAGGGTGGGTGTCTGGGGATATGGAGGAGGGTGGGTGGGTGTCTGGGGATATGGAGGAGGGTGGGTGGGTGGGTGTCTGGGGATATGGAGGAGGGTGGGTGGGTGGGTGTCTGGGGATATGGAGGAGGGTGGGTGGGTGGGTGTCTGGGGATATGGAGGAGGGTGGGTGGGTGGGTGTCTGGGGATATGGAGGAGGGTGGGTGGGTGGGTGTCTGGGGATATGGAGGAGGGTGGGTGGGTGGGTGTCTGGGGATATGGAGGAGGGTGGGTGGGTGGGTGTCTGGGGATATGGAGGAGGGTGGGTGGGTGTCTGGGATATGGAGGAGGGTGGGTGGGTGGGTGTCTGGGGATATGGAGGAGGGTGGGTGGGTGGGTGTCTGGGGATATGGAGGAGGGTGGGTGGGTGGGTGTCTGGGGATATGGAGGAGGGTGGGTGGGTGGGTGTCTGGGGATATGGAGGAGGGTGGGTGGGTGGGTGTCTGGGGATATGGAGGAGGGTGGGTGGGTGGGTGTCTGGGGATATGGAGGAGGGTGGGTGGGTGGGTGTCTGGGATATGGAGGAGGGTGGGTGGGTGGGTGTCTGGGGATATGGAGGAGGGTGGGTGGGTGGGTGTCTGGGGATATGGAGGAGGGTGGGTGGGTGGGTGTCTGGGGATATGGAGGAGGGTGGGTGGGTGGGTGTCTGGGGATATGGAGGAGGGTGGGTGGGTGGGTGTCTGGGGATATGGAGGAGGGTGGGTGGGTGGGTGTCTGGGGATATGGAGGAGGGTGGGTGGGTGGGTGTCTGGGGATATGGAGGAGGGTGGGTGGGTGGGTGTCTGGGGATATGGAGGAGGGTGGGGTGGGGTGGGTGTCTGGGGATATGGAGGAGGGTGGGTGGGTGGGTGTCTGGGGATATGGAGGAGGGTGGGTGGGTGGGTGTCTGGGGATATGGAGGAGGGTGGGTGGGTGGGTGTCTGGGGATATGGAGGAGGGTGGGTGGGTGGGTGTCTGGGGATATGGAGGAGGGTGGGTGGGTGGGTGTCTGGGGATATGGAGGAGGGTGGGTGGGAGGATGTCTGGGGATATGGAGGAGGGTGGGTGGGTGGGTGTCTGGGGATATGGAGGAAGGTGGGTGGGTGGGTGTCTGGGGATATGGAGGAGGGTGGGTGGGTGGGTGTCTGGGGATATGGAGGAGGGTGGGTGGGTGGGTGTCTGGGGATATGGAGGAGGGTGGGTGGGTGGGTGTCTGGGGATATGGAGGAGGGTGGGTGGGTGGGTGTCTGGGGATATGGAGGAGGGTGGGTGGGTGGGTGTCTGGGGATATGGAGGAGGGTGGGTGGGTGGGTGTCTGGGGATATGGAGGAGGGTGGGTGGGTGGGTGTCTGGGGATATGGAGGAGGGTGGGTGGGTGGGTGTCTGGGGATATGGAGGAGGGTGGGTGGGTGGGTGTCTGGGGATATGGAGGAGGGTGGGTGGGTGGGTGTCTGGGGATATGGAGGAGGGTGGGTGGGTGGGTGTCTGGGGATATGGAGGAGGGTGGGTGGGTGGGTGTCTGGGGATATGGAGGAGGAGGTGGGTGGGTGTCTGGGGATATGGAGGAGGAGGTGGGTGGGTGTCTGGGGATATGGAGGAGGAGGTGGGTGGGTGTCTGGGGATATGGAGGAGGAGGTGGGTGGGTGTCTGGGGATATGGAGGAGGAGGTGGGTGGGTGTCTGGGGATATGGAGGAGGAGGTGGGTGGGTGTCTGGGGATATGGAGGAGGAGGTGGGTGGGTGTCTGGGGATATGGAGGAGGAGGTGGGTGGGTGTCTGGGGATATGGAGGAGGAGGTGGGTGGGTGTCTGGGGATATGGAGGAGGAGGTGGGTGGGTGTCTGGGGATATGGAGGAGGAGGAGGGTGGGTGTCTGGGGATATGGAGGAGGAGGAGGGGGGTGGGTGTCTGGGGATATGGAGGAGGAGGAGGGGGGTGGGTGTCTGGGGATATGGAGGAGGAGGAGGGGGGTGGGTGTCTGGGGATATGGAGGAGAGGGGGGGTGGGTGTCTGGGGATATGGAGGAGAGGGGGGGTGGGTGTCTGGGGATATGGAGGAGGGGGGGTGGGTGTCTGGGGATATGGAGGAGGAGGGGGGGGTGGGTGTCTGGGGATATGGAGGAGGAGGGGGGGGTGGGTGTCTGGGGATATGGAGGAGGAGGGGGGGGTGGGTGTCTGGGGATATGGAGGAGGGGGGGTGTCTGGGGATATGGAGCAGGGGGGGTGTCTGGGGATATGGAGCAGGGGGGGTGTCTGGTGATATGGAGGAGGAGGTGGGTGTCTGGGGTTATGGAGGAGGAAGAGGGGGGTGGGTGTCTGGGGATATGGAGGAGGAGGAGGGGGGGTGGGGGTGTCTGGGGATATGGAGGTCCTCGTGGGGCTGGGGGGGGGGAGGTCTGGGTTAGAGGATGGAAAAAGTTCTGGTTACATGGATGAAAGAGTAGACGGGTATCAAGGGCTATGCAGGGGGAGGGGGTTTAGGTTTTTGGGAGCTGGGGATGAGGAGAAAAGATGAACATGTTATGGTATGGGGAGGTCAGGAGGGAATGGGGTATCTTGGGTTGTGGGGGAGAAGTCTAGGGATATTGATGGGGGAGTAGGGATAACTTGGGTTATGGAGAGGGTCTGGGGATATTGATGAGGGAGTGGGAGTAACTTGGGTTATGGAGAGGGTCTGGGGATATTGATGAGGGAGTGGGGATAACTTGGGTTATGGAGAGGGTCTGGGGATATTGATGAGGTAGTGGGGTAACGGGTTATGGAGAGGGTCTGGGGATATTGATGAGGGAGTGGGGGTAACGGGTTATGGAGAGGGTCTGGGGATATTGATGAGGGAGTGGGGGGTAACGGGTTATGGAGAGGGTCTGGGGATATTGATGAGGGAGTGGGGGTAACTTGGGTTTTGGAGGGGTGGAGGGTAATGGTGTCCTGGGTTTCTAGAGGTGAAGAGACTGGTGTACTTGACAGGTAAGTAGGTATGTCCTGGTTTATGGAGAAAGTGAGTAGTCAGATTCTTTACAGGAAGGGATCTGGGGTTATAGACAGGAGTGAGTTTGTCTGGGCTTATGGAGGATGAGTCTGGTTGGAGCCAAAGCTGAGAAGCTTCCCTCCATAAAGGTGTTAACAAACCAAAATTATCTCTGTGATTCTGTTCCAGCACCTGGGGTTGGGTTTGGAATTTATAGAGTTGAATTAACAGTAGGTTGAAATCAGGATGTTGTTATAATGTTGTGTTACAATTTCTTTCAAATGAATTAAAGTTGTAGGTTTTGCACTGTAAAGAAATAGTTGTATTCTGTACGCCGTCTCACAATGTGACCTGTCTATGCCACAAACATGGAAATATAGTTTAAGGGTTATAAACTAAAATTAGCCAAGATTGGTCTAATATACTTAACTCTTTGTATGCACACAGTGTTCAAAGATTGATCCAAAATACGTATTTATTTTTCAGCACGTTAATCTCAAGTCAATCAATACAAGTATACTAGTATAAGAAGATAATGTGGAAGTTACAGTTACTGCTTTGGAAATACATTTCACCAATGTTTAGGGACCAGCAAGTGAAACTTTGAAGAAAGTCCACTGAAACAGTGGTGTAATGTATTTATAATAATTTTATGGCTGATAATAATGTCAGTCAGTTTAATTACTCATCTATGTGAAGTTTATTGTAACCCAACATTTTAAATAGTTTCTTATTCAAAGTTTACTTGGGCTTTTGAGCCAATGTTCACGGGAATGTAGTATTAGATAATATTTGCTGCATTTTATATATTTTTTTTTTATTCAACTCTTAATGACATTTTTAATGAGTTGTACTATATTGAGCATCCTTTGATTTCCTGTTGGTGATAATTTGTTGCAAATGTTCCCAGCAATTTGACCTGCAAAATGTAACAATAGGCAATGTTAACTTAGTAATATAAGAATACATTGTAGCTGCCAAGTTTCACTGACTGACGGATTGATTGAAACTGAAAGGCAGCCATTATGTGAACCCTGGGAAGCAGGATTTTGCTGAACGATCACAGGAGCTTAGGTAATTCGTTTTCAATAAAGTTAATCAAAGGCTGCTTATAGTAAAACAAAACAAAATATATATATGTTATTTATTTTATTTTAATGTGCTGCTTGGATTGCATCTTTAAAGTCAGTTCGTTTTGAGTTCAGACATTTGTGCCCTTTGAACTTTAGTGAATTTGGGTGATGCTGGAACCCACAATTATGGTTTAATTGAATAATTCTGGCTTCAAATGAAACGGCATGGATATTTGTGACAGCACTGACATGTCAATAAAGCACTCACGGACTAGGGCCCATATGTAGAAGCCATAAAAATGGCATTCTGGTTGCAGTTTCTTTCTTGTGATGTGTTACATGGCTAAGTTCTTTCACTATCTTGGAAATCCAGCATGTGTTTGCTAGGCGGATTCAGGGGTCTGCGTGTGTCCTAACAAATGTTCTGAGCACATTGTAAACATATTAAGCCCACTGTGCCCTGCAGTGCACAAATTAGGCTGTGGCCCCGCTAGCGCTGACCGCGCTCATGCTTGAGAGCGGTGACGTCACCAGCTCTCCAAGCATGAGCGCCGGGTGTCCTGGCTATTATGCAAGCGCCAAGCTTGGCAGAGCGCGCGTGCCCGCGCACCGCGTGAGAGCGGATGGGACAATTTAAATTGCAGAAACGAAACTCGGCAAGCGCCGCGCGCTCAGCGCTAGCGTGGCCGCAGCCTTACCCTGCAAGGAGAAAAAATGTAAATTACATTTATAAACATTTTTACTAATGATTTATGCCGCTGTTATTTTTAAACTCCTTGCCAGTATATTTACCTGCCCATATTCATTGTTTTTGTAATAATGCTTCGTATTTTTTCACTGTATTATTCATTCCCATGTGTTCTTCTTACGGGCCGCGGGGGGGTGTGTGTGCCGCGGGGGTGTGTGTGTGCCGCGGGGGGTGTGTGTGCCGCGGGGGTGTGTGTGCGCCGCGGGGGTTGTGTGTGCGCCGCGGGGGTTGTGTGTGCGCCGCGGGGGTTGTGTGTGCGCCGCGGGGGTTGTGTGTGCGCCGCGGGGGTTGTGTGTGCGCCGCGGGGGTTGTGTGTGCGCCGCGGGGGTTGTGTGTGCGCCGCGGGGGTTGTGTGTGCACCGCGGGGGTGTGTGTGTGCCGCGGGGGTGATGGACTCACCGAGCTTTATCTGCTTCCGATGCGCTCTGTGTATGCAGGTTCCCGGGCATCGCTTGCGCTGTGGGTTGTGGCCTCCTTGGCACGCCGGCTCTTTCCACTTCTGAAGTTTTATCTTCATAGTCTCTGCTTTTGTTTCACATTAGTTTTCCCTGGTGAAGGTCCCTCCAAGGACCAAAACTTTTTTTTTTCCCTATTGACATCTAATACAGTATGTTCTTGGAACGTACCTGCGCTGTGCTGTATTTTCTCGTCCAGCTCCCCTCCGTGATGTATGTCACGGCTGCTGTACTGGGTGAAGTACTTTTTTGTTAACTATACCTATATGTGCACACGCCAGAACATACCGTGTGTGTCTAAAATACAAGGCACTCACTCAAAATCACATGCGTGCGCACATACGCACACGCATACATGTATGCACGGGCACACGCATACATGTATGCACGGGCACACGCATACATGTATGCACGGGCACACGTATGCACGGGCACACGCATACACGTATGCACATATATATTTACACACACACACACGTACGTGTGTATATATACAGACACACAACATACATACATACACCACACATATATACACATGCACATTTGAAGTTACTCACAACAAAAGGCAACAGGTAAAAAATGGGTGCTCGCAAATCGCAATACAACCAATACAAATACACTCAGCAAGCAGTTCCCTGGAAAAGGTGCAAGATGTACTAGAACCATCAATGTTTCGGCCACCCTGGGACCTTTCACCCTGGGGAGTCGCAATATTGATGTTGCCCATACATTTTGCACTTTTTTTCGTGTGTGTGTGTGTGTGTGTCATGCATCATTATTTAGTGGGACCTACTGAAATTGCATGTAACGTAAGAGTAATTAATGACGATACAAGTATTTAGTAAGCCTGTTACAGCCAGTCTGTATAGTGTACGCTGTTATATTATTGTGCATTGAGCAGTTAGTTTTCAGCGCTTGCATTTAGAAAGCTACTGGAAATATCCTAACGTGCCAAACGGGCGTTAAAATGGCAGAGAACCTGTTGCGTGTGAATGCTTCCGCTCTAATGAACGTTACTATCCTCTGTCTGTCTGGGTCTGTGTGGCGATGGATGAGGAGGGAATTCTTCTATTGCGTGAGCCGTGGCAGGTCTGTGTGACTCAGAACACCCCGGCTTCTTCACTTCTTGGCAGTTTGATCCCTTTTACCTGCTCACTCCAGGAAAATCAGGGCTTAGAGCTGCCACCTAGGGCACACATCACAGAGCTTCCCTTATGGAGAATCTGACTCATGATAAAAAAAATATTATAAAGAAGAAGAGCATGTCTGTCTATCAATCTATTAGTGGTTTAAAGAGGCACAAATATGAAGCGTGACATTTTATTGGTCTAAAATGACTTCATAGTGTACAGGTTTATAAACCAAAGATTTAAACAATATACATTGGCTAGTAGGGCACCTTTTAATGAATAAAAGAGGCAGTCAAAGCAACACTTAACATTTGTACTGCTTTAGCCTATAATAGATAATACTTAATGCATTTTTTTATTCAACTCTTAATGCCCTTTTTTATGAGTTTTATGATATTGAGCATATTTTGATTTCTATATCAGGTTTTAGCACACTTCCCCAGCAGTGCAAGATCATTGTAACACTTTCCTGTTTATGATAATGTGTTGCCAATATTCCCAACAGTTTGAGCTACAAATTGCAACAATAGGAAATGTTACTTTCAAGATCATTGTAACACTTTCCTGTTTGTGATAATGTGTTGCCAATATTCCCAACAGTTTGAGCTACAAATTGCAACAATAGGCAATGTTACCTTAGTATAATATAAGGATATATTGTAGCTGCTGAGTTACACTGACTGAAGGATTGATTGAAACTGAAAGGCGACCATTAAGTCAACCCTGGGAAGCAGGATCTTTGCTTATCAATCACGGGAGACCGAATCGATCAGCAGCTTAGGTAATTAGTTTTCATTAAAGGTAATCAAAGGCGGCATATATTAAAAAAAATACAATTATATATATATATTTATAGGCTAAAGCAGTAAAATTCAGGGCATTATTGAAAACCCTTCTCTCTGATTGGTTAAAATTCCGGGCATTATCCAATCAGTAATGCCCAGAATTTAGCAGCTTGCAAAATGCAGTTTTCAATGTGTTTATTTCCAGCCAATCCGCTTTCAGAACAGCTGGGGCAGGGCAGGGGATTGGTTTCCATGAAGTTAAAAGCTCTGAGACAGCAGGGGATTGGTCAGGACGGGTTGACTCCTCCCCCTCCCGAGTTGACAGATTTTCTGAGCAGATTTAGTTGATTTGGGGGGGGGGGGGGGGTCTGCAAAGAAGTAAGTGGCTGTCTGCAGTTTCTTTGTGGCTGCAGTTTGCAGGTGCTGTGTTGTGTGTGTGTGTGTGTGTGTGTGTGTGTGTGTGTGTGTGTGTGTGTGTGTGTGTGTAGAGGTGCTGTGTTGTGTGTAGAGGAGGTGCTGTTGTGTGTGTGTGTGGGGTGTGTGTGTAGAGGTGCTGTGTTGTGTGTAGAGGAGGTGCTGTTGTGTGCGTGTGTGTAGCAGCAGTGTGTGTGTGTGTGTGTCAGCAGTTTGTGTGTGTTGAGCTGGTGTGTGTGTGTGTGGCAGCAGTTTGTGTGTGTTGAGCTGGTGTGTGTGTGTGTGTACACACACAGAGGGGGCGGCAGTGTGTGGATATAGATAGCTGCAGTGTAAGCGTATATAGAGGCGGTTTCATGTATTTACCATTTTATTTTAATTAAAAAAAATCTATATAACTTTACAAAAGTGTCTATTATTTATGAAATAAGCCTACATTTAGCCTATAATAGTAATAATCCCCTCAGAACAGGGCATTACTGGCCAATAATGCCCTGTTCTTCGGGGATTATTACTTAAATACTACAGAACTCAGAACTGATTAATTAAAAACACACACACACGTGTAGGATATTGCTTGGATTGCTTCTTTAAGTGACTTAAAAACAAAAAATAGTTCCTCTGTGTATGATTTGGAAATAGTTATATGTAATAAACATCAGGGGAAAACTCTTTGGACTGGATGTTTAGAAAGATTTATGCAACCCTGTTGATGTAAAATGGGAAGAGCGAGAGATATTCTAAAAATAAATCCCTTTCTGTTCAGGAAGAAAGTGGAATTGCAAGTTTGTACGTAACTAAAAATAGTGGCGCTCCGTACCCCCTAATACCATCACACTTTAACCACTGATGTGGCACTCTTATGCTGGGATTATGGAGCCAGCGTCGCTGCCTGCGTGCGCGCCTGGCATGCACCCTGCTGTATTTTCTTATGGCAGTTACCCCCGTGCCTGCGTGCCTACAGGCGGAGAGGCGCGTTGACGCGGCAGCGGTTTGAAAATATAACAAATGTTGTATTTTCAGGCGGCTGCAGTCGCGTGACGTCAGCTGGTTCAGCCAATGAAGGCGAACCAGCGACGCGTCCGCCCCGCATCGCGTCTACGATCTGCTGCAGCTAAGTTCACAAATCGCTTGGGCTGCAGGAGTGTGCACCGTGGCGCGCTCGTTCTCACGCGGCCGCGCAGGGACCATAATCCCAGCCTTATACTGTATGCGAGTGGAACCCTTTTGAGAGCTTCAGTTGAGAACTGAAATGTCGGATCAATTAAACTGCGTAAATATTAGAGCGCCTGTATGTTTTTATATTTGTTTATATTTGTGTGTATATATCTATATAGATATATTTCCTCTTCCGCCGTGCCTCCCCACTGCTGGGTGGCATTTTCTGATCTCATCCTCCCATCTTACTTTTGGTCGTCGTCTTGGTCTTTTCATTTCCCTTTGGAATCAAGTTGAGTACCATCCCTGTCCAACGATGGTCATTTCTTCTTGCGATATGTCCGGGCCACCGCCATTTTAATTTATTTTCCTCTTGTGATGGTCACAGCCTTTTTTTTTTTTTTTTTGCTTTGGAACACATTCATTCTGTTTCCTGTCTCCAGCTAATACCCAGCATGCATCTCTCCATACCGCTTTGCATTTTCTCAAGCTTCTGAATTATATTTGCATTTCCGGGCTAAGTAGATTATATATAGATGGATCTGAAACCAAAAGGGAAAGCATCCAGCATAGTAATGTTTTATTTTTAGGGCGGCTTGTGTACTCTTTTCCTTTCATTTCCCCAGATTGTCAGACTTCTCGCTGCGTGTGAGCTCAGCGTGTGACCTGTTGAACAGGTTGCATACGGGTTTTTATTTCTTTTGTTTGTTTTTCATAGAGATCCACAATTATATTTCTATTTTGAGGACATGTGGACCCAAGCCAATTCCTTGCAAGTAATAAAGAAAACCCATTCAATGTCGTGTCCCTTTACAAATGAGATAAGCTGTGTGTGTGTGTTTCCTGAATCCCGCTGAACAAATACCAATATATTTGAGTGAATATAAAGCGCAGCCTCTCGGACACCAGACAAAAAGTTGCTCTGCAATGTAACTTGCTGGTCTGTCCAGCAGCAAAGGGTTCCAGAGTTCTGCGGTGCTGTCTCCCAGCTACAAAAAAAGCTGCTTCAGATTATTTATCAAAGAAAAATGTCCATAGGAAGCAATGTTGTTTTTTTTGTTTTTTTTTTCCTTTGATAAACGTGATGCAGTGTTGCTCCGGTTTTGCAGCTGGGAAACTTTTAATACATTGGTGGGAAACAAGGTGTCCCACCGGTGCCTCACCTCTGACCCCTTTCCCCACCCCCCAACCACTGGCTACCCCAGCAGCCCACACTTCTCTCCCCAGTGCATTGGGAGCAGAGATGTTGCAGGCGTGGATCGTAGCTTGTCCCCACTCCCTCAGCTGTTTAATACCAGTGCACTGATAAATCCTGTACTGTCTCGCTCCTCTCCTGTGCTCATCACCAGTTCCCAGTGTAAGAAGAGGAACAGGACAGGATTCACCAGTGTCCTAGTATTAAGCAGCGGACTGGAGCGTGGATAAGCTCCTACCCACGACTGCAACGTCCCTTTCGTCTGTGCATCATTATTGTATATCTAGATCTACTGTGTGTATGTGTGTACTGTATATCTATATATCTATATCTCTGACTAGCACCCTCTCTCTCCGCCTCTAGGACCCTTCTTAAAACACACCTTTTTAACGAAGCATATGGATAACACCGCTGGCTGATACTATACATCTTATATGCACTGACCTTGTCCCCATGCATACGCCCTTACCAGAACCCCACCTACTGTCCCTGTAAGTTCTCCCTGCTTACCAATTAGATTGTAAGCTCTTTGGGGCAGGGACTCCTTTTCCTATTTGATGTCTGAAGCGCTTATTCCCATTATGTGTTATAATATTATGTCACGTGTGTTACTGCTGTGAAGCGCTATGAACCTGTATGGAGATGTACTGTATGTATGTATATGTGTTCTACCTACCACCACTTGAATACATAGCCTTCTTGATCTTCTCTAAAACAATGTGCCTTTGCTGAAGAGCCAGTGATTGACCTGTGAAGGCGTCAGACATTTGAGAGATTTCTATTGTAACATAATGCAGTGTAAAGATTTCCTATCCCTGAAGATGTTGGCTGGCAGCAGAAAAGGCAGGCAGTAAGGAGTCTCTCTGTTCCTCTTTTGCAGTGAGAAACTCATGCAAAGTTCCTGTTATTGCTTGTAAAAGAGGATCTACATCAGTCACTCCAGTGCATTGCAGTTCTCTCCAGCGCCAAGGGGGTGTAACTCGTAGGGGCTTTTCCCCACAACCTGTAGTGCATGCAGGTTTCTGAATAAAGCCCTTCATATTGTATTGCTCTGTTTGTTAATTACAATGTAGAAGTGTGGCATGGGGCTGGTAAAGGGAGATATGCGGACTGTGGCCTTATGTGATGACCACAAATCTGATCCTTTCATTAGTTATGACACTGTGTAGTAAGAAAGATGGATGTTCTCTGTGTGTGAATCAGGAGACCTTTCATTGGAGACCGAGCACGTTTCACCAAGATGTTCTCAATTATAACTGCCACTAAGGAACCACCTATGTAACGTGTCTGCCAGCACATCCCTGCTCTTGTCCCACCGCACTACTATCATTTCATTTGTGACCAGTGTTTTTCAACAGGGCTTCCTAGGAATGGGTTCCCTGGGCGTAACTAAAGGTTTCCGTGCAATTTTCAGGTCATTTGACAATTGTATCAGAAGATATTTACAATGCATCTGATCTCAGACACGCTGTTAGAGAGGGTTGGGGTTCCTTAGAATGCATCTGATCTCAGACGCGCTATTAGAGAGTGTTGGGGTTCCTTACAATGCATCTGATCTCAGACGCGCTATTAGAGAGGGTTGGGGTTCCTTACAATGCATCTGATCTCAGACACGCTATTAGAGAGGGTTGGGGTTCCTTATAATGCATCTGATCCCAGACGCGCTATTAGAGAGGGTTGGGGTTCCTTACAATGCATCTGATCTCAGACGCGCTATTAGAGAGGGTTGGGGTTCCTTACAATGCATCTGATCCCAGACGCGCTATTAGAGAGGGTTGGGGTTCCTTACAATGCATCTGATCCCAGACGCGCTATTAGAGAGGGTCGGAGGTTCCTTAATTTCACATAGGTTTCCTTAACCAAAAAAAGGTTGGAAACTGTTGCTGTAGACATTCCTTTGAATGTCACCACCCAGAATCCTTTGCTGCAGTGGAAGCCCGGTATGCTGTGCGATTTTATGGGATAAGGCAGTTTTGTGGACCTGACTCGGACACGGAAATGT
Organism: Ascaphus truei; assembly: GCF_040206685.1. NCBI lineage: Eukaryota > Metazoa > Chordata > Amphibia > Anura > Ascaphidae > Ascaphus > Ascaphus truei. Next base: position 23,946,922 of record NC_134491.1, on the reverse strand, counting down.
GCTCATACGTGTTCGTTACCTTTAAACAAGGAAAATACTACTTCACAGCACATGGAACAGAGACTATACCTCCTAATAAAATGTCACATTTAGGGGCTGACTCATTAACGTCAATGGGAAATTTCGGCCAAACACGGCACAATCTATACCTCTGGCACATCTAGTGTGTGTGTGTGTGTGTGTGTGTGTGTGTGTGTGTGTGTGTTAACGAGACCTAATAAATAATATTCTAAATTGAAATATAGGTTGTTGGTGCTGAGACAAAAATAAATATAATAAAAATTATTTGAGTGGGATTATTTGAGTGGGATTATTTGAGTGGGATTATTTGAGTGGGATTATTTGAGTG